>NC_092865.1:11999251-12041223 GCF_032062135.1 Pyxicephalus adspersus
TCATTTGCAATCCCTATTTAATGTACAGCGCTGCGTAATATGTTGGCGCTATATAAATCCTGTTTATTAATAATAATAATAATAATAATAATATCAAGGAAGGGATTTGTTAAGTGTAAGGTAGGTATTGTTAGTATAGAGAATAGCTCATTGTTAAAACCAACAGTGTTGGTCTCCTAGTGTATCATGAATTGTAACTTGCATTGTAATTCCTTTTGAGAGGAACGCTCAGCTCAGATTCTTTGACAAACACACGCATGTGTTCTGCAGGATGATAAGAATTTTTTCCAGATGAAATCAGCAAACTGATGCTTCACGGCATTATTTCTGGCATGTTGGTCACAGCAAAATGATCTCACTAAAATATTTGTTAATTATTAAAACTCTGTACCCAGCCGGCCCTTGACTCATCACTATATTCAGAAACGTTCGATTAGAAGATTTGTATATAGGCCAGAAAGTTTACCCTCTGACAATAGAACATGTATATAACAAAACTGACCCAAAGGACAGACAAAGAGATGCCGATAGTCCAAATGATGTGTTTTAACACACAAGGTGTGGAGTTCTTGACCATTATTTGAAATGATTGCAGTGCAATTTTTCTTTAATTTTGTAAATACCTTTGCAATCAAAAGCTGATTAATCCATTCTATCTAGAATATGAAAGACATCTATCACAATGAGATGTCTGCCCATTATTACCCAGTGTTTATATAGTGCCAACATATTACGCAGCGCTTACAATGTCCATAGTCATGTCACTAGCTGTCCCTCAAAGGGGCTCACAATCTAATGTCCCTACTATAGTCATATGTCACTAATACAATCTAAGGTCGATTTTTTTAGGTGAAAGCCAAATAACGTAACTGCATGTTTTTGGAAAGTGGGAGGAAACCCACACAAACACAGGGAGAACCTGTAAAATCCATGCATATAGTCCTGATTGAGATTCGAACCTGAAATCCAGCGCTCCAAAGTGCTAACCACTGAGCCACCGTGCTGCCCATCTCTAAATATGGGGCCAAGGGTGTACTTTGTTTTTCCACAGTACACCATTACATCCATTAATATTTTAATAGAGTAAAGGATTGTGATTACACATATCACATTTTTTTATAGGCAGTGTTTGAGTATTGATCTCTTTTTTCTTTAACTATACTACCTGGATTGCATTTATTTTTCACCAAGTTTTTGTATTGATGTTGTGAGAGCCAGGCTGCATATAAGTGTTCTTTAACACATCCCAAAGATTCTCAATGGGGTTCAGGTTTGGACTCTGTGGTAGCCGATCCATATGTGATAATGATGTCTCATGTTCCCTAAACCTATATTATCGCACTCTAAGCCCAATGAATCATGGCAGGGAAGAAAAAATTCTTTGATGAAAAAACCTGGGCATTCAGTATATTCAGGGAGACAGCTAATCTCAATATGTAGGCACATATTATTGCTGAACCTAGACCTGACCAACTGAAGCAACCTCAGATCATAACACTAACCCCACAGGCACCCCAGGTCATAACACTGCCCCTACAGGCACCCCAGGTCATTACACTGCCCCACAGGCACCCAGATCACAACACAGTCTCAACAAGTACCCCAAATCTTAACAAGGCTCATACAGGCACCTCAGATCATAACATTGCCCCACAGACACCCCAGATTATACTACTGCCCCACAGGTACCCCAGATCATAACACTGCCCCCACCTTTACACCCCAAATCATAACACTGCCCCACAGGCACCCCAGATTAAATCACTCCTCCCCCACATTCTTGTGGAATAGTTTTTTTTGGCCAGGCAGTGTATATTGTAAAAGTAAATAGGTATCAAGGGATGTACATGTCTTTTTTACACTGTAATATGTTGCAATCTATTACACAGTATTTATATAGCACTAAGAGTATGCAGCACTTTTCAAAGTCCACTTTCATACTAGTAGTTTTTAATTGTGGCAGCTACTATAACTTCATTTACTTAGGCCAAGTACATTTTTTGAAAGTACAGAAAAAAAACAAAAAATGTTGTATCTTGCCAGAATTCCATTGTTCTTGTCATTTTCTGTACAACAAATAGCTATATAATACAAGTGAAACAGTATTCACAGATGTTAACTATAAGGGAATACCTTCCAAAATAATTGGCACACTTACTGAACCTCTATTTCAGCTCTGGGTCTTTCCTTCAGGGCAAGACTCTATTTCAGGGTTTCGGCCAGGTGGCTCTCATTGGAGCATTTAAAGGAATAGAACATCCCAACACTAGTGCTAAGTCCCCTTCTGCCTGTTGTTGCAGGTGCCTCCTGTAATTCCAAAATGCCTTTTGTGACCTCAGAGACCCTGTGTGCTCCAGTGATCCTTTTTGCTCCTGTTACCACACATCTTCCTGCTACTTCTTCAGGTTCCAGACTCTTCCTTTTCCTGAATACATATGCTTTCTGCGTGAATTGATCCTTGGCTTGCCCTTGACTTAAGGATTGTTTATTGTTCTAGTATTTATGCTTTATGGCCGCCTTCTCTGGTGTGTCTGGGGGCCGCAAACTGGGAATCACCTGCAATGAAGTCCAGCAGTCCTTTCTGGTAGATCACCACATATCAGTTTGCACAATGGCAGCCTTTACAATGGGCAGCACCACCTTGCACCTTGCAGGTAAATTTATTATTGGGGAGCGCGTCTATTAACTGCTGATTGCCAGGATAACCTCTACCCCTGACAATCGAAAGGAGAGCTCCCCAATATTTACCATAACCCTGAGTTGAATTGTATAATTTTGCAATAAGTTAAAGTCCTAAACTTCAAAGGATAGAATTGCAAACGTTGTTTCCATTATAGATCATAAAAGGTAAAACAACACGGATTGCATTAAAACAAGCATAAAGTTTGGATATTTCTAAACCACCCTACAACAAGTACAAGCTGAACAATTTTTAAACAGATCTCGATTAAAAGATGATTTAGTGTTAGATTGGCAGCACTAATGCTGCGGTGTCTTTATGGTCTGCAGTACTCCACATCATCCTCTACCAGTCTAAATGTTATACAGAACAATAAAGTAATACTGCTGTATTTAAACATTAATGTAATGTTTTTTAGGCAATACATTGTTTAGCTTGTGAAACAAGTGGATTTTTAATCAAGTGGAGTTGGAAAAAACAGGAGGTCGATATTGTGCAAGTGCAAGCTGAACAATTTTAAACAGATCTCGATTAAAAGATGATTCAGTGTTACTGTATGAAATCATAAATTCTTAATGTGTAAATCTTTGAAGCCGAAATAGTTTCCCAAGGATTAGTCAATGCTGTTTGGATATGGCCAAGATGCCGACGTTAGGCATTCTTAGCCCCGTAGTTACTTTGTAACTGTACCCTGACGTCTTTGTCCTGACACCATGGGATGCAGCCAGCTTTTCACAATAATTATGTTTCCTTTTATAAAGGCCTGCAGACAATACAGGTGTGACTACTTTATTACCTGGTGAATGAGAGTCTTGGAAAAGCTGGCTAGTTCTTTGCCTGGAGATCAATCTGAGATAAGTGGAATCCACACTGCAGTGTTGCAATGGAGTGGCAAAGGAAAAAGAAATGAAATGAAGTGGCCTTGTGCATATCAAATGTTTTCCTGCAGCTAACCTACCTACCTTGTTTTCTTGAGTTGGCTGGGGGCCACATTGGTAACTAGTTGAACACAAGTTGCAGTGAACTTCTCTATTTGGTCTTGTTAGTCTCATTTTGTGCTGCACAATGCATTCTCTAATCAGATTCACAGTAATTTGCTATATGTATTCAGCTATTTTTTTAATGTTCCTTATTTTTTATATTTGCAGTTTATCCTTTAATCTGAACTCCTGATCGACAAATAAATACACAAATAACGTATTGCCTGCCATAAGATCTGTTGCTATCTTCATCCAGTACACCACTCCAAATACAACTGCAGGAGTGCAAAGCCAAGCCTGTGACCTGTGCCATTTTCAGCTTGCTAATTGGATGATGAAGGAGCATTCCTGCATTGTCTTCTATTTGCTTTTCTCTTCTGTTAGGTAGCTCCCAGCAATAGATTGGCAGCACTGACTTATTGTGAATCATTATCTATCTGCAGGGGCTTTCTGTGATGAATGTAATTCCTGTGATGGTGCTGCTGTTTTCCTATTGTAGGGTGACTGGTCTTGTACCCAACCCTCCTATTGTTGGCAGCTTATAATGGATGGGACTGCTGGGTTCATCCTATAGCTCTGCTCTCTGCATAGGCTATGTACAGCCCAGTGATGATGGTACCTCAACTTTTACTAGGCAATACTTGGGTTTGTAAAAGCATTTGGTAAACAAAAGAGGATATTGATAATGAGAGTTATTCTCCATGATGGGTGTGCAGTCCTAGGAATTTACTGAGAGAGACCTCAAATGCAGCTCTGTATCATGTTACCCTAGGCCAGGGGTCTGCAACCTGCGGCTCCGGAGCCGCATGCGGCTCTTCAGCCTCCTTGTTGTGGCTCCCTTCGGCTGCCGCAGGGAGATCTCTGATGGGGGATCCCCTTCCTCCCAAGACACTGCGGAGGAGGGGGATTCCCTATCCGGTGTTTTAATGAAAAAAATCTACCAGTGAAATAAATCTACCACGGGGCGTGTACAAATGGGTGTGTACAATGACATCCCTCTCCTTTGAACCCCAATTCCTCTGGAACTGGGAGATGTACAAAACCAAAAATGTAGGTGCAAGTGGGGGACACCTGTGATTAACACCCCCTAAAATTTAATCGTTAGGCTATCATCAGAACATAAAGAACTCTGCCCATCAAAAAAATCTACCGTTACACATTGCTGGAGGCACCTGAACCCCAATTTCTCTGGAACAGGAAGGGGGTACAGGTGAACAAAATTAGAGGTGCAAGTGGGGGACACCTGTGGCTAACACCTCCTAAAAACTCCACCCATCAAAAAACCCCTACCCTGTTACACATTGTTGGAGGCTTCTAGCACCTAAACCACAATTTATCTGGAAACGGGGGTACAGGCGAAAAAAAATTTGAGGTGCAAGTACGGGACACCTGTGGCTAACACCTCCTAAAAATTCATAAAAACTCTGCCTATCAAAAAAATCTACCCTGTTACACATTGCTGGAAGCATCTAGCATCTGAACCCCAATTTCTCTGGAATGGGGGGGACGGTACAGGTGACCAAAATTAGAGGTGCAAGTGGGGGACACTTATGGCTAACACCACCTACAATTGATTCGCTAAGGCATCGTCAGAAAATAAAGAACTCTGCCCATCAAAATAATCTACCCTGTTACACATTGCTGGAGGCTTCTAGCACCTGAACCCCATTTTCTCAAGGTTGGGGGGGTACAGGTGAACAAAATTAAAGCTGCAAATGAGGGACACCTGTGGCTAACACCCCTTAAAATTTCATCGCTAAGGCATCGTCAGAACATAAAGAACTCTGCCCATCAAAAAAATCTACCCTGTTACGTTAGAAGCCTCCAGCTAATGTAACAGGATGATACGTTAGAAGCTGGAGGCTTCTAGGGGCATAGTTCAGTGTTTAATTTATTTCAAAGTAGGCCTACACATGCACACTTGTTGTAACAGGTAAAATTAAAAAAATAATAAAACTTTTAAAAGTTTATAAGTTGTGTTATGTTTTGCGGCTCCAGACTATTTTTCTTTAGTGGAAGAGGGGACAAAATGGCTCTTTTGATAGTAAAGGTTGCAGACCCCTGCCCTAGGCACATCTAAAGGCACCCTTTCTACAAGCTCTACCTCTTTGTTATTTTAGTAAAAGGTAACCCTAGAATGTTCTATAGTAGACTGATTTATATGCAGAACAACTTTTCAACTATTGTAGCACAAGCTTAAGAAAGAGAAATTATCCTTTGCTTTCTGAACTATGATGAGTCTACTGACTCCCCAACATCTTTTCCTGCACTTCCTTCCTCCTATCTTGGCTTATGCTAAGTTTAGCTAGAAAGATAGCCAAAAAAAAGTAAAATAATGAAGGAAAAAATGTAATACTTAGATCATTTTGAGGCATTGCTTTCTTTTCTCTGCCACAATAAGTATTGTCCCATGAGTGCCCTATGATTTTATCAGCACCAAGACAACCTGTGAAATTAAAGAGGCCCTATCTCCATACTATTGATTTCAGCAACAATTTACCCATAAGATTGCATGATCCCCCTGTATTATTGAGATTATTTTATTGAACAGGCCTGATACTGCTGCTGGGTGCCACCATATTGGATGTGACAATAACAGTCCAGACATTCACAGGTTTTTGTCACTCAGATGACCCTCCATAGTACGTCCCTGCTATAATTTCTATCTCTGGCTCCTTGAACGGCCTCTCATTCATGATGAAGAAGGCTCATCATGGTGATCACACACACTAGAGCATTGGATACCACCATTGCTGTCACTTCCTCCACTCTGCACATATTACAATCAGATACTGATGTGTTTTCATGTTTGTGCACCAACAACCTTGCCCCGGCTGGCACTTCTGTTTGATTACTTTATCTGCACCGCTAATTGCTGATATTGCCTGAACATTTGTAAACAAGTAGCTGTGCAGGCTCCTTCTGTATGCCTACTTTACAGCAGAGGGTGGAGGCAGGAGCAGGAGAAGACACCCCAACCCTGGACAGGAACCACACTTGCAGGAGGAGGTGGCTGGAATCCTATTAAACAACATGATAGCGAGAAACAGTTTTTTGGCTCAATGTTTTCGTAAAAGTGTTCTGGATTCTTGGTCCCAACTCGAGCTATTTGGTTCCTTTCACGGAACACCTATGAATCTCATTTTCAAAATGTATATTTTTTTGCTTGAATACTATTTTCTGCAGGAATACAGCAGGAACCTGTTTATGGGTCTAGATGTTTCTTTGTATACAGACTGGTCCCTACAACTTTTCTTCATTGTTCACAGAAGTGTGCCAGATTCCTGGTCCCAACTCGAGCTATGTGGTTCCTTCCACTGAACCCTTTTTTTTAAAATGTGTTTATTTTTGCTTGAATCTTGTATTCACTGAACTGTGCCGGATTCCTGGTTCCAGCTTCCTTCCACTGAACCCTTATGTCACTGCAGGACACTTTAGTTAAGGCCATGGAAAGAACTACAATGAGCACTAGGGGACCAACAATCTGCCACCTCCAGAAATGTGTCTGGAAAAGAGGATTCTCTGTGCACTGTAGCTATTGAAGATAAAGAAGTTGTGCATTGCTGGATAGATAACTATAAAATCTTTTCTTTACACGGTACTTTTTTAATGTTCAATTTTGCATCAGGGTTACTGTAACAGTACGATCATCAGGTTAATAACAGGTGGGACTATAAGAGCATGTGATTGAAGAGATACTCAACATGGAACAAGTACAAGAGCTCAGTGACGTCCTCATATCCACTGAAATCCGAGAGCAGACACTCTGGCCAGAATCACTCAATAGCTATTTAAAGAACACAGGCTCATCTGTTGGAGATGAGACATTTATCTGCATTAAAGCACCAGTTACATAAATCTAGGACATAAAATATGAAATCTGGAAGAGCTGAGGTCCTTACATAAGACTGCTGACCATTTGGCAGAAATCCTTGTTGGCCAACTGTCCTACAGTCCTTGTGCTTGGGATATCCCAAATCTTTAATAACGCATAGCAACCAGTCAAGATTAGACCTTTATTCTCCATCTTTTAGTAAAGGTCTGAATTATTTGATTGTGTTTAGTTTGAAAAGCAGTTTACAGTGGGCACTGTCTTTGTTGGGACCAATAAAGGTATTGGTATACAGGTGTTATGATATCACTGATGTGCAGCTTGGCTTCTTGTACTGTTTTTGGGACAATGGAGCAATAAAATTATAGGGGCAGAAATCAGAGCCAATGAGAGCTAGAATTAATATCCTATTAGGCAAATAACATGGTATCTTGAAACCACTGGATGCCGATAAAAATAAGTAAATTAACCCAAATGGCAATATGGGGTCTCTTTTTCAAAGTAGTGAATCTGACAGTCACTGAAACATTCCCTGGTGGAGAATCTTAGCAGCAGTTTTTAAGCCTTTTGCTTCTGCCATGCCATGAAAGACAGTGAAGATTCACAACACAAGACAAAGTTTAAAGTTAACTACACTTTAACTTACCAGTGTCATATACCAGGGTGGCATTGTACAATCAATATGCTGGAGGGCACCTGCATTGGTCTCCCCACCATGGCTGAACACAATGGTTTGTCCCTATTTTTCATTTTGCACTTAGATTGTATTTATTTATTTATGGTTAGTACGAAAATTAAACATTTATTATATTGGAACACTTTTTTTGTACTTCTTCCATTGTTCAATTACTAGCAAATACCACACTTCCTATTACAGTGGAACTAAAGATAAAAATGAAAAATTTGCGATTAGGCAGGTTCCTGATTGATGAAGCAACAGGTGATGTCGCTTCTCCAATAAAATAAACTAACCTGTCTGTTAGCAATTTTTAATGTACACTTTCCTCACCTTAATCTGTCTTGGGTGCAGCTATCTTTACTCCTCTTTTGGGTTCAGAGCTTTGATTTTGAATCATCTTGATTGGCCAGGCAGGAATGATATAACTCCCATGGATCAGCAGGACAGTTCACTTTTTCCGAGCAGCCAGGTATGCCAGGATGTCAAGGTATGCCAAATACCCAGCACGTGCAGCTCAATGTACATTTCTAAAGATTGCGAACAGGCAGGTAAGTATGTTTATTGCAGAATGGAAATCTTCTGTCCCTTCTGCAATGCACAACCTGCCTGCTCATAATTTCGCAATTTTCGATTTTTAAAGTACAGTTCTACTTGAAGTGCATGCCAAGTTCCACACATAAAAAATCTTCCAAGATCTAGTTTTAGATCAAAGGTGTATTTTACAGCTATGTTATCACTGTGCTGTCACCTGCTTAATAATTCTTTTATCCTTTCTCTCCTGCAGTCATAATGGTTTCCCTTTTTTAGTTCTGGATTTTGGCTGTGTAGTAAAAGTGATTTACAGTCACACTACATGGCAGGATATTTAATGGTGTTGGGGACATTCATGGCAGGTATTGGGGAATTCTATGGTGGGTTTCAGGATGAAGATTAGGGAACAATTCCCAGATATGAATCTAGAAATACTCAGCTCTTGGCACTTCCAGATTCCAAAATATCAAACCCTGGCCAATTTTGCTAGTGAAGTATTTGACTTAGCACACTTTGTGGTTGAAAAGCTTAAGACGAGTACAGTGGTGGCATTATTGGTCTAATGGACCCCTGATATGTCCTTAAATCAACCTGCACTAAGTATTGTATTTGGTGATTGCCAGCCCTCTTGTTACAGCAATAAAGTTAAGACTACAAGAAATAAAAATGAAGGTTATCCTAATGAATGTAGGTTAACAACACTGAAAATAGGTGATCATAGTAGCTAGAGCTGCAGTTTTATTTTAAAGAGCTTTTAGAGCGAGGGTCAGCAAACTTTTTTGGCTACTAGGCCATTTCAGGAGGTGGAAGGGAAATCCCTCTCTTTTGCAATGCATACGGAGGAGAGGGAGTGTCCCCTTAGCCCAGAGGCAGAAGTGTTAACGCTGGTCCCGGTAAACAGGGAAGGGAGGCATAACAAGGAAGCTCAAAACCACATTCAGCCCCAGAGCCGCGGGTTGCCAACCCCTGCCTGCTTGGATTAGGCTAATCGACCAGAGGGGCATTAGGCCAAAACAGACTACTGGCTAGGTCCTATCTGGCCCAAAGGCAGGAGTTTGCCGACCTCTGTGTTAGAGGATCCATTTTTAGTATTTGGCCTATGCTTATATTCCAGATATTCCACTGTCAGTAATAACTATCTTATTGATTCTGGTAGCCAGGTTCTTTGATTGGAGGGCATGAGTTATATATATTTTATTATCTTTCATGTCCTTCAATTAACCTCCCTGACGGTGATCCTGAGTGTGGCTCCGGGTGAGTTTTATGTACCAAAAGCGGTGTGATGCATGACGCGCCAGTAAGCTGGGGAGGTGTGGCTCGGAGGGAAATTTAAAACCACATTACATTGTAATCTGCTTTTAAAACATTGATCACAATAACATAGTTTAAAAAAAATAAATCCAAATAAAAAATAATAAATCCAAAAGTTTATTCTATTATTGTACCCTTGTTTAAACACATTTTGAATTTTTTAAAAGAAAATTAATAAATTCATTATTTTTTATAAATATTATTTATAATTATTTATTATATTTTAAATTATGATTTGTGTTTCAAACCTATCATACCTGGGAGATATTCCTAAGAATGACAGGCCTAAAATATTAAACAACAAATTTCCACGCAAAACAATATACTGCTTTTAACATAAAAATAAAGACATAATCAGATCGCCAGGGAGGTTAAATAAATTATGATTTTACTTTACAATCTGTGCTTGAGTATCCTGGATGCCTTTAAAGTCCTAACGAATTGAAATGTACTATCTTCAATTCTTATATACAGGCCATCATTATTTGGGGAAAAGCTAAGTAACCTACCAGTATGTATTTTTTGGATGTGAGAGGAAACCCATCCAAACAGGGGAATAATTTACAAAACAGATAGTGTAATGGCTAAAATGTGAACCTGGAACCCTACTGCAAGGTCTGAGTGCTAGCCAGATAAAAATATTCAGGGGCTATTTATGAATGTTTTTATCAATGACCCAATTATGTATTTCCATTTACATAAGGGATAGCAAGTGGCACATACCATACACTACTTGTGAAAGGTCATGGTAGTATATAGTTCAATGAACATTGGTCCCAAAGAGGGCCTAAGTGCAGAATCTAAGACACCTGGCTTTCACCAATTTCAACACACAGGTATCAATGAAAGACAGATATAATCTTTTCATTTCAATGACACATGGGATACATGAGGGAGAAAACTTTTTACAATAATACAACTATTCAAAAATGGATACAGAAACACATATTACACACATGGAGCTCCATTTCCCATGGAGCTATAGGTTGATAATGACAGTGTCAGAATTTCCATAAGAAAAAGTATTATTGATTTACTAATTTACTGTATATTAAGAAAATTACCTTTTAAGAATATTCCTTACCTCCTTACCTGGAACTAATGACCTCCATTTATTTATCCAAAGGGCCTTTTATATGCAATGGTAATTACTCAGAATCTGCTTTTCCACACACAGATATAGAGATAACATTTGGGTAAATAGATAAGTATTATTCTTTTTTGTTGTTAACAGGCAGGGGCTCTCATTGAAAGATTTATTTTTTTGTTTCATTTGTGATGTACAACTTTAAGTTTGGATATTTTCTTATTTTAAGTCCTGGTGGCATTGGTTATTGGACAAATAAAGAAGGTGAATTTCCCCAATAGGGACACAAGCAGAAATAAAAATATGATATGAGTTCCAATCCATCACCATTTTATCCAAAACAGAAAAAACAGTGGCTTTAGATACACTTTAAACAAATACTTGTTCAGGGATATTATTAAAACAAATATGACAAAAGGCCAAAGTTTACACCAAAAATGTTTAATTTTTCTATTAAAACTTTGGTCAAAATGGACACAGGCTCCTTTTGTATTTATACACATGGTGCTCCTGCAAGAGAATTGTTTCCACAGGAGGGAGCAACTATAGCATGTAATGCAATCAGGCATTCCATGTGGATAAGCAGCCAGAACAAGATGGGTTCCATCTACCATCTGATCTGCCGTAAAATACCAACCCCCTCCAAAGCCTGGAAAAATAAATTGAATGCCCTTTCTTACCTAAAGCCATGGTAAAATTTTGCCCTGGTCCTGAGCAGGGGTGTAGTGGGGTGGGCATGGGTAGGAACGCCATGCCCTCACTCCTTTTTTGCAAAGAATTCTTTGGTGGTCCCTGGTCTGTGGCTCTGGCCGGTCCGTCCCCCCCGCAGGGTCAGGAGTAGGACACCGCTGGGGGGGCGCACCGGCCAGAGCCACGGACCATGTCTCCTGTATTGGAATTGCAGGCTCAGGGATATTGGCGGGTTGTGTCTCTGAACACAATCTGCCCACTCTCTCATCGCAGGCTCAGACCTATCATTACGTAATTCTGGGGGAAGTTTCTTCCCCCTTGAATGACATATAGGTAGGGGTGTAGTAGGGCGGGCATATTTACAAAACAATGATGTGCATGCGCACTCGCCATGGATAGTACCAGGCCACCTCTTTCTCTTTTCTTTTTTTATCACTACACCCCTGGTTCTGAGACTTTCTATGGTTACAACAGAGGAAATGGATAAGAGGGGATCGGCTGGCACAGGCATTTCTTCAGCACTGAATAGGTTTGTATTCGCATCCATAAATAGGCAAGGGAGTTGGATGGTTAATTTTTGCCTAGAGATCGTGTTTAATATGATGGACATCACTAAGATGTATATGTACAGTCATAAGAATAGAAGTACACCAAATACTGATATACTTTAGATATTCAAAGAACACTTAATAACACTGATTATTCATTTTTATATTCTAAACTGCAGGTTAGACATCTTTTATGTATTTTTATAGTTATTTTATTCCTTTTTTTATTTCTCAGCTTTATAAAGGCGTGGATATAAGGGTAGTTTGGGTTTTTCTTGTCTCCAGATATGATTAAGGCTGGGATAGGCTGAAACACGTCAGTGAAGGTCATGCCTTTTCTTGGCTTGTCCAATAAACCTAATTAGTGTGCTGAATAATTTGTTGCAGCATTATATTAAGTGATGTCATATGCAGGTTAGCCTTTTTATCTACAAGTGAATGAAATAGTAAATTTAATGTGTAGTAATTGATACTTGTAATAACTGACACTTAGAATCATCTACTGCCATTGAAACACATGGACCTGGAAGATTCCCCACCAGGGTATGTTTGAGGGAATGTCTGATTCCTTGCTGTATAAGCAGTGTTTCTCAACTAAGGTTTCTCCAGATCTAGTTTGGGATTACTTGGGCAAAAAGCAATTTGTGCCTCATAGGCTGCGTACAAATGTGCAATAATTGACATTGGAAACGAATGATCCACGACAGATCGTTCCATAATTGTTAACAAAAAAAGTGCACAACTACACCGTTGAACGAGGAATTGAATGACCCTCTGGCAGATCTAATTGGGCGACGATCGTTTGTAATCTATTGTGTGTACGGTCATTCAGTGATCATGGCTTGTTCTGTGATACACTTTCTCCATTGTTTGAACAATCGTATCTAGTGTGTACAGTATTGGTGGAATATATTTGAACGATTGTATTGTTACAGCATGTACAGGATTGTGCACTATAGGATTGTTCAAAATAATGGGGAATAATCGTTGATTGTTCATTTTCAAACGATTATTGCACGTGTGTACCTAGCCTTAGGTCAGTTTAACTGACACCAATGATCTTTTTGGCTATCTGTAAAGGCTGACATTGGCCAGCAATGTAAGAGGCATTGTTCCTATTGACAACCACACTAATATACTGTGAGCTGTAGATATAATTATAGCAGTGGTTCCCTAAAGAGCTGAAAATTATTTCAAGGGCTCCCCCATGTTATAAAGGTTGACAAACACTGCCTTAGAGACTACAAGGGTAAGGGTAATTGCAGCTGCATTTTGCCACTCTTCTATGTGATGCATAAAAAGTTCTAGCTGTTCTTTTGACAGCTGAAAATAGCAATAGACGATTTTAGGATCTGCTGCATCCATGGTCTTTAAATGATAAAAGTCCAACAAAACACTTTTAGCAAATTGCACTCATCAAAGTGAACCAAAATAATAGCTTTTCAATGTCCTACTAGTCATATTAATGTAAGACCAACTCATTGTAAGAAATAGAGCCTGCCTGCCGGCTGCTAATTGTTTGCATCTTATTCAGAACTCTGGTCTCTTGGTACTGGCAGTGTTTCTAAAAAGCATTATACATAATTGTTAATTGCATTAGAAAATTTACTACTGCCCAGAACATTATATAGGGAATGTTAAATAATTAACATTAGGCATGTGTTTCTTATTATTCCAGTGTAGAAGCTTTACTGAAAACATTTCCCTCTATAGCAGGCCGCAGTCACAGGCTCTAGGAGGAATCCAGAATGTTTCAATAAAGATCATTCATATGATGTAACCTGTCCCTTGGGACTGAGCTACTGAGAAGAAGGAATTTTTCATTGAGCAATCTTTTTGGATAGCTGGGAAAGAAAAAAAAGGAGTTCAGAGATCTTAAGGGAACAGAAAGAAGATAAAAATGAAGATGCAAGGCATGGCAGCTTTATTTACTAGATAGAACAGATTCCAAAAAAATGCAACATTAGTTGGAAACACAGAATACAGGACTGATATAAAATAATGAAACACTAACTAACCTTCCCTGAAACCCTTACACCAATACTAACCCTTAATATGCTAAACCTAACATTTAAGCAGAACTAAAATTCCACTTTTACAATTTTTTTCAACTTTACAAGTTTTACAATTTACAAGTTTTTTTACAACTTTTTTCAAAATCTACAATTAGGTAGGTCATTATTGCAGTAAGGGACAGGCGATGTGCCTTCTGCAATAAGGCTTACTACCTGCCTGATCTGCTCCAGGTATCTGTCAAAAAAACTGTGCTGTGTATGCGCAGGCAATCCTGGCTTCCCCTGCATGTGCCTGAAAATCATTCCTGGGGGGGAGTCATGAGATCCTGGCCAATCAAATTACTTCCTGTAATCCACGTTTTAACTTTCCCTATAGCAGTAAGACAGCTTACATTAACCCTTCCTGTACCTCTCATATTATGCTCTCTGAAACCCTCACACCAGCCCTCCCTATATCCCTAACAATTTTACACCTGGGCCATTTCACATCCATGGTGACATGCAGCATTTTCTCCAGGGCCTCAATGTGGTTACAAGCTTTACCATTCTATTGAAAGGGAGGGGTCAGGAACCATATTTTGCACCTGGTTGCAGCAGATCGTGGAGTGGTTCCAGAAAGCATCAAGTCCCTTTTCACTGCGTGGTTGCTTATGGAAGAACTACACTGCAGCTGCAACCACATGTAAACGTGCTACCTGCTGTGTAGTTTGCTGCTGCTCAGTGCACAGAAGTAAATTGCTATGCATCCAGGAACACCCAACCACACAGATTCCACCACATGTATGAAAGGGCCCTAAAAAGACAAACGCCCAGTTCTCCGCAGTGTTTCAACTTTGGACCAGTAGAGATCCATGGGGATTCCAAGATATAGTCCTGGAAACGTTTTGAACTGAGCAATTCCAGTTTTATTCAGTACAGGGTGGATCACTGGCTGCTAATTCACCAATCTTCCATCACTCTCCATCCTGCATTTTTTGTTTGGACCCAGGATCACAACGGATCCATGTGAACCAAGGACCATAAGAAGGAAGCAAGCTTTCTCCAGCAAAAACTGTCCCTAACTTTCCATCCTCCCCTACCTAACCCTTCCTATTCTCCAACCACTTTAACTTCCGATCCCTAACTTCTCCTCCTTAAACCTCTCTTTTCTCATTAACCTTTACCCCTGCCGTACACCTTGTCATGCGGGCCCTATGCCTAGCTTCCCTACTGCGGGCCTCTCTTTCTTGCCTCTTCTTTCCTGTTGTTGAAAACAGTCAGGTGGAGTGACTTACAAAAAAAACTTAGGGAAGAACACAGTAAGGCCTTTCTTTTTAGGCCCAATTCACATTGACATAAGATGCCCCAAAACACCGCAATGTGTGGTGCAATGTATTGTGCAGAGGTGCAAAAATAGTGCATTCATCTTTTTGTTTTGTTATATTGCACAGCGCATAACCATTTTATATTCCCCTAAATCACAGTCACATGAATCTCCTGTCCTGAATCTTCTCCTTTTAGGCCTGATTTAATAAAGTTTTCAGGAGAAAATACATTTTCATCAATAAAGATGGGTGATCCAGCAAACCTGGAATGAATTTCATCAAAGTCATTTGCTATTTGCTGGCAAATGTTTTGATTCCTGGACCAGATCCATTCCAGGTTTGCTGGATCACTCAGCTTCATTGATAAAAGTATTTCCTCTAAAGCCTTGGAGAGCTTTAATAAATCAGGCCCAATGTTTCTTCTTTGGTTGTCTACATCACTGAGAGCATAACATTTCCTATTGGTTGTCCTGCACAGGGTTCTCGCAGAGGAGACTTCAGCTGTGATTTCAGCGTGAGTAATAAACAGGATTTATATAGCACCAACATATTACACAGCGCTGTACATTAAATAGGGGTTACAAATGATAGACGAATACAAACAGTGACACAGGAGGAGAGGATCCCGGCCCGAAGAGCTTAGCAATCTGTCCCAATAGAAATAGCTAGCTGTTTTGTATGTAATTCTTTACATACTTTTAGGTATACCTCTGGCCATATTAGAACAAATCAAGTTTTACAAAGCACTATGTGAAATGTGGCCTTGGTGAGTATTAGGAAACCGCACCTAAAGCATATGCAGTACATATCTTCCATATGTCAAGTATATCTTCATATCTCCAAGCATGCTTTTTTTGTTCAAATGTATTTTTTTTGGGCTTTGTTACATGACCCCATGGTAGCACCCAGCTTCCCATGGCTTTTGTTTGACAAATGATTGCATAGCAGCTCTACAATATAGCACAATATATAGCCTCCCCCCATAGACTTCATTGTGATTTCCTTTTAGGTTTGTGTTTTTTGAGCAACATTTACCAAACTGTTTGCAAACCAAACCCAAGCAAGGTTGGATCGAATATGTTGTTCTCATATCTTGTTCCATCCTGGTGTCTAATCGTACTTTCATTCCAGAAGCCTTGGTAGCAGTGCTCCATTAACTGAATGTCCTGGTGAAAATGTTCTCCTTGTTCGTCACTCACCATACCAAGATTTTCTGGGAAGAATTCTAGATGTGAGTGCAAGAAATGTATTTTTAATGACATGCGACAACACAGTTTCTGTTATGAATCAAGCAGATTCTGGACTCTTTTCTTGTATGCAGACTTATGGTAGCCCTGGAAATTTTCACACAACCACTTGAATGCATCACAAGCTTCTAGCTCAGCTGCTGAGATTGTTTGAAAACATCATCCTGCAAAACAGACATGATCTGTGGCCCTATACATATCCCTTCCTTCATTTTTGTGGTTCTTATGTTTGGAAACTTCTCAACAAGGTACTGAAAACCCTGAGTTTGATTTACCCATGACCTTTACAAGATTCTTCATCAAGCCTAACTTGATATGGAGAGGTGGCAGAAATATTTTATGCGGATTAACCAGAGGCAGAACTTGACACTGCTTGTTCCGGGCCCATAGGTATCTCTTGGTAGCCAATCACGCTTGATATAATGGTCTCCCGTAGATTTGCCGTCTCACAGGCAAAGGAAACAGCAATATTTTGTGAAACCTCCTTGCATTCCCATCAGCAAGCCACTGACCTTTAGATCCCCACAGATGTTCCACTGGTGTGTTTAATACTGCATTGCTTCAAGTAGTAACTTCATGTTGTCGTAGGACTCCTTTAGGTTAACAGAATGGGCACGTGGTAAACTTGGTTCAGAATTACTATTGTGCAGTAAGACTGCTTTCCAGCTTCTTTTAGAGGAATCAATGAAGATACGCCATTCAGATGGAACATGCTCTTGTGACAAACTGTTAAAGAGTGCATTTATATCATGACAGTAGCACAGTGAGCTATCCCTAGTGAATAACGTTGTCAAGTTATAATTTCATTTTCTGTAGCGAGTTACAGTTACACCCTTTGCAAGAAAGTGCTTCTGTTTAAGCCTTGAAGCAAGAAGTTCTGCTTTGTCTTTGGAGATTTAGATTACGAACAAGATCATTTAGCTCTGCTTGTGTAAAGGTCTCTGGTTCTGAATTTTCATCGCCCAAGTAGTCAGGATCCGATGATTCGAGGTTGTAACTCCAGTGCAATCCTCATCACCTTCTACAGAAGCAAGTCCATCATGTGGCGGTACTGGAACTGGCAATGAATCATTAGGGGAACAGACCTAACTGCAGAATCCAGGCTGGGATATACAATTTTGTGCTTAGTTTTACCTGAGAATCCACTTTTGTTGATGCGGCAAAAAAAGCAATAGATTATATGGTCTTGCGGTTCTCTCCACACCATCGGGATTGCAAATAGCATTGCTGCTTTATGCTTATTTAGCCAGTCACGCAGTGCATTGGAACAACTGGTACAGAGCCCAAGATTTATCCTGGTCACCAAGTGGACAGCCAAAATATAATTTGTATATCTTTTTAAGTTCTGTGGTAATTTGGCAAGGTTGTGCTTTCATTGTGAATGAACCACACACGTAACAGAAACTGTCTGGATCATTAAGGTGATATCTAGGTATGATGACAAATGAAATCAATCGCAGTTAGTGCGGTCTCTAACCTTAAAAAAAGAAAACTTACATTAAATGTTGTAATATGTTAAGGCTATTTATAACAAATTTCACACAATATATAATTAGCTGCATCACAAAAACCACAGGTGCTAGAGAAAAACTGAACAGATTTGAAATACGCTTTAAAAATACAAAGCCCACATAAAATTATATCCAATGAAAATGACATGTTGACCTGTTTTTTTTTTAGTGCCTTTGGTACATTATATCTGTTTTGCTGGGAAAATGATTATAAAGACAACTAATAGCTGTAGATGGATTGATAAGTAATTGGGTTCATTAGTACCACCTGTCTCCAAGGAAAGGGGGGAAGTTATGCCATAAATTCCAGCTCTAATAAGGGCCTATAAAATAGACAACTCTGGCCTTGGAGATAAAGCTTATTTTGGGTGAGTCTGACTGTACGGATATGTTTCACGGGAGTGTCTATAACATTTACTAACAGATTCCTCAGGTAGGGTGCAGCTTAATGTGATCACTGGAAGGCATAAGAAGAGATTGGGAGGAGTTTCTGAGAATTGGAGGAAGGGGGAGAGCCAAGGGACTAAAGCTGATAATTGGAGGTGTCCAAAAGTCTAACCAAAACATTCTTTTTTTTGTAGGTTTGTTAACATTCTTTAAATGATAACTTTTTTTGGCTAACTTAAGTTATTAAATATCCAACCTTTTGTGAGTATTTCTGAATTTCAAATCTTTAAGATAACACCAGGTGGGCCGGAAGGTCCTTCCGCCACATTCAGTTATGTGTTGACATCTGTAAAAGGTTCAAAAGTGCCCTCATAGTAAAGACTACAGGTGGCTATGCTGTTCAGGACCATTTCTAGAAATAAGTACATAAAGAAATGGTTTAGAACTCTGCCCAATGGAGGGTTGCCATTTTCGACCCTGCATGGTATAAACTAGCCATAGGTCACATACATTATACAGGCATGGTCCACGGTTAGGTAGCAATAATGTGCAGCCAATACTGGTGTGAGAGTGTGCCAGTCCTTGCTTAATGATTGGGTTTGGATGATCTACCTTGAATGCAAATAAAGACTGCATAAAGATGAGAAAATGGAATAGTCTTTCTTCATCATGCTTCAATATGCTGAGAAATATTACCATTGCACGAAGAAGCACTTAGGCATCAGATTTGATTATGTAAGCTAGTTGATTGCCTCACTCATTGGATTTTTTTCACATACATACGTGAAATACATACGAATCATTACATTTTACTTTCATAACATTTTATGACAGTAAAGCTAATTGACCATTTTGCTAACTTGCCCACCCAGCTGCCTCAAAGCATAACTCTGGGATAAGAGAATATTGTCTAAATACAAAAGGCATGTACATTCTTATTTTATTTTAGGTTTGGTATACTTTGTGCATTTTTTGGGGATTTGTGGAGTAATCCAGCACGAAACTTTGCCTTTGTGCAGGAGTTTTTTGTAATAAAGATGCCTTTGAACATGTTGATTGGTATTGTATTTGCCCCTTCCTTTGGTTTTGCGTAGGCAGCCTATAATGGGTGGGCCTAATGGGTCTCTCTCACGACTCAGGACAGTGGTTATGTCAAAGGCAAATTTATGAGGGTAACATCTGGATCTGAAAAGGCATTTGGTACACACAAAATGGATCCTTGTTGACTTCCGAGAATACATTTAAATAACAGTCTACTTCTAAGTGTCACTTGCATACATTACTATACTTGTAAGGAAGAGGCAATATACTTACCTTTCTGTTGGCCCTTCATGTGGGTCCACAGCCCCTGCTGCCTTCCAGAAAATGGTACTGTGGCAGGTGAAACATTGTATTTGGTGGGCAATACTCCAGTCCGACCCTGGTGAAGTGGAATCACTTTACCACATTGGCTTCATGAAAGGTAAGTATTTTACCTCTTTTATAGGTATAGTATGGTATCGTACTCTAGGGAACCTGTGATGACATGGACACCCTTTAGCTCCAGTTTGCAAATGTTAAACACAGATGTTTTTTGGAGTTTTGGCTTTTGCATTAAACAAGCTGCTAACCAGCATGCAGAAGGCCTATTGTACAATATATTTGTATAAAGCACATGCTGGTATTTGAATACATTTTAAATGATACCTTTTACAATGGATTTACCACATTCACTAAGCTGAACAGTGAACAGTCCCATAATAAGAGCTTGCACTGTGCATGTGAACGATACCTTTTGCAATGGATATACAAATCACTCAAAGATCTATTCTTAACACCTTTGTAAAACAAAACTCCATCCATGCATAGCCCAAACCATCAATTATGTATTTATATAATGCACAAAGCCCCATCAGATCCTTCTCCGAGAGTATACACAGAATTATTCATATCCTATCTTGTCCCCAAAATGGGCTCACCAGGTCCTGTTTTACATAGTATATACTTGCTGAAAGTTTAAACAGTATTAAAGAGACTCTGTCATTTGCCCTTGTAGCACAAAGTGGCAATGCCTCCTTATAGTCCACCTCCAGTATTGTATACTTGCCCACATGATCCTCCATACCCATAGGCCCTGTCCTAATAAAACTGTGATGGAGCAAGGAAGGCAAATGGTGATGGTAATGGGGTGTTTACAAGTCACCGTGGGCAACTTAATGGGCAGTGACAGTGTATTTTTAAAAGCAATACTTGTAAGTGCTACTATATGGTTGTAGGGCAAAGTTCGAAACAAAAAAAACTGATATTAGTTCAGTTTGGTTTTTTTCCCTGGAGAGCTGGTTTGTTGGGGACCACATTTGTACTGTTTTTTAAATTGCCCTCAAATGACTATTCTTTTTTTTTTTGCTACATTATAACAGATCAGAACCAACTTAACTGAACCAAAATTCAAAGGAAAAGGCAGGCCAGGGATGGTCAGGCTAAGGGAGTAAAAGGGCTAAATGATGCTGGACTTCCTGCCAGAAAATAAGATGGGCTTTATCAAACCTGAATGAGATAAAGACGTGCTAATCTAAAGATGTCCAGTAGAAGTTTAGTTTTGCCTATACCCTGATAATGTTGATGAAGACAAATAAAGAAAAGTGAGAAAGCCAGGGTTTTTTCTAAATAGAAGTGTACTGAAACAAGTGAATATTTGAAATGATGTAGTGTCACAATATTCCATCAATTAGGATTTACACACATCATTATTTTGATCCCTTACAATAGGGAGTTGCATACACCCTCTCCACCCCCCCGCCACCGAGTTGCACAAAGGAGAGTGGTGTTGATCTAGCTAGCTAGACATTAAATCTCTAAGAAAATAATAGCACTTCTTTCTTCACCACTATCACAATAAAACTAGCACTACAACCACTTACCTCCGGTCCCCTGATGAAGCCGCAGAGGTGAAACGTGTCGGGCACCAAGCATTCAAGTGCTATTATTTTTCGAGTTCAAATTTAACTATTTTTTTTTTACTCTGCACCTTTCATTAAAATAATACCTGGTAATCCTGCTTTAAAGGTCTTTGTTGGGGCACTTCTATTTAAAAAATGACAACCTTCCCTCCCAACTTGGCTCCTGCATTGCCACCCTACCACACTTTCCAAATAGGGGCTTGAAGCAGTATCAGCAAGGAAAATTCAGATATTTTATAGGTCAATAGTCATTATTCTAATTACATGTTTAACGTGTCATCTGCCCAATTGTAACCTCTTTTGATATGTGCGTTGTTTTTAAAAATGAAATAATTGATTAGTCATTCTTTTGTACTTGATGTACCAGAAAACGGGTTACATAATGGAAATAATTTGGAAGTCAGTCTACAATTAAAGTTTCAACCAGGCTCAGTGTAATCTGCCGGTTTGTGGGTACTCCCATTACACATACACAGTGCAAGCTCTCATTATGGGACTCTTCACTCCTTCTGTTTGCTCACCTTGCTTGGGATATTTTACCTAGCTTTGTGAATGTGGTGAAGCTCTGAAGACTTCAAACATCCTATCACGAGCAAAGATAAATCCTGCTTTTTTTCAGGTGATTGGGTATGCTTTGCAAAGTGGTTTTTCGTCACATTCTTTAAAGCTCTGCAATGACATCAAGAGGATTATTGCTGGAAACAATGTTTCAATGACAGATGAATGAATGAGGACTGCACCCACAGCAACATTCTGTTTCATGGAGAAGGGACTGGGGAGGACTAGTGAGTTGCACCCTGCTATCCTCAGATTTGGGTCCCGATCTTTCCTAAAGCCGCAAGGGCAAATTATTGAATGATGTTAGAGCATGACCATTCATCTTGGGTGACTATTATCCTAGGTGTGCACATAGTTTTAGGCTAGCAAGTCACTGTGGTGTGTGTATGTGTGGGGGAAATAAGGGGCAACACAAGTCAGTTGGCCTTTGGTAGGAGCAGTAAGTATGAGTACAGTATGTGGAGCAGGGCACTCTCGGTTTGTAAGCTGCGTACCATTTTGGCATTAGCCTTTTTTTCAGTGACTGCCAAATTACATTGGGAAACAATAGGGTGCTGGGAAGGTTGGCCTAACTGTTTAACAGCAGAAAAGTATTGAGATTTTCTGACGAGAACAAAAGAGCTGAAATGTGAGTAGCCCTAAGCAGTGTACATCATAATTAAATTACTAAACACACAGTAAAAAAAAAAAAAAAGTAAAAAGAACACTTAGGCAGTAATAAGAATGTAATATTAAGCAAGAAACAACATTATTAATAGTCTGCTTTAAAGATGAGAGTATTATTGTGTAGTTATACAGAGCCGACATATTACTTAATCCTTAAGTCCATAGTCATTTCACTAACCGTCCTTCAGAGGAACTTATGGTGTAATGATCCTGCCATAGTTAATGGCCATTTCTTTGACGGAAGCTATTTAAATCGGCAGTATGTTTTCGGAATGTTAGAAAAAAACCCATACAAATGCAATAAGAACATACAAACCCCATGAAGTCCGTGACCAAGTCAAATTTGAACCTGGAACCCTGTAGCTGCAAGGCTTGGGAACTAGCCACCATGCTGCACATCCATTCAAATATCTTGTAGGAAATGTATTTTTGCATTGAATGAAATGAGTGAGTTTGTGTGATTCACATCCGCTCTTACTTATTGCATGAAGTCCCCTCTGCTCTTTTACAGTAGTCCCCAGACTACCGCTTTTAATTTTTCAGTACACAAAGTCTCCATCTTCACTGAAATATGGTAGGAATGTCTCCTCTCTTGTCCTATAAACAGTTACTTTAACTTCCGGTCTCAGGCAGTTCTTTTCTTTGAGCCTGGATGCTAAAAGTTCAGATGCTTGTTTTGACAGACTTAGGTCACGTATTAAATCATTGAACTCTTCTTGGGAGAACTGCTGGTTTGATGAAACACTTCCTTCATATTCACTTCCACTGCTAACTCCTGGATTACACTCCAAATCCTGTATATCCTCCATTTCGGATACAGGAATATCAGGAAGTGTACTGAACACTGGTATGGGAACATCAGCACCATGTGGCAGAGGTCGTCTTGCTGATTCCAAATCAGGGTACTCCCACTTGTTTTTCTTGTAACGATTGAAACCTTTTACTTTCACAGCACAAAAATAACAATCATTATCATGATTTTGGGGCTTTCGCCATACCATAGGTACACCAAATTTCAAACTTTTCAGTTTTCCATTTTTCCACTGACGTAGACACTCTACACAAGTTTTGCATACCATATGGGGAGCCCAATACTTATTTTGGTCCCCCAGTTTTATACCAAAATATGCAAGATATGCTTTTTTCACAAATTCTGTAATGTTTCTTCTCAGTTTTTGCGGAGAATATTCACCACAAATGTAGCAAAATACATTGGGATCATTTGAACAACTTCTTCTTGAAGAACTCGTATTTCTGTTAAAAAAGAAAATGTATAAATAAAAAGAAGGCAAATTAAAGTTTTGTGAAAATAATGCTACAACCTAATATATAAAATGCAAAACATCGGTGTAAATAAAGATTGATATATATATGCTGTGTTAACATTTGTTGTTGGTAAAATCGTCTATTCCGATTTCTGTTTCACAAGCAATAGAGCCAATTTAATGAAACTGATGTCATTTCTGGATTCCGCAGACCTGAAATTCACTAAATATATTGAAAAAATCCTTGGCAAGTGAAAACAACATTTTTTTGTTGAGCTGTCTAATACATCTATTAAATGGGCATTCAGAGTTTTCAGTCTGCCCACCTAAATTTATTCAACAAACCTCCAGCATCAGATAACCTATGTTACCTAGTAAAAGGTAAACCTATAAGCAGTAAAAGCATGATAGGTGTCGGGGAAATTTTGTTTCCCCCTATGTGTGGTAAAGTTATTTAGGAAACAATGCCAGGAAGCACCAACAATATACAAATGTTCACACAACACTTACCTTTGTTGTTGATGCATTTGCAGCATCTGAGGTGGAAAAGCTTTAAGAAAGGAAAACAAAACCAAACATTTGTATCTTTGTCTGTATATATTTCAAGAGATTGGAAAAACAAACAAGCAAGTTTATACAACACTTACTGTCATTTGTTGGAGCTACTTTCTTTGCCTCTGGCTGATCTAAAACAAATGAAGTAAAAAAAAACAATTACCATCCAGTAACTAACTCCATTCCCATAAAGTCGCTGCCTCTAATATGTCTACACCTACTCACTACACCACTGCCAAGAGTACCTAAGGAGACTCTGAGACCCATCCAAAAACAACAGAAAGCAAAGTGCCGTAATTTTACTTTAAATGTACTAACACAGAATGTGTTTAAAAATATATTGTTTTGGTAAAAGTTAAAAAGCTGCCAAGTCATTTTCCTTTTAGCCAACTGCGTACCATTGAGAAACTTGTCTTCATTTCCTGCTCCAGGACATAACTTAAGTTAGAGAAATCTCCCAAAGTGAGAAGAATCTGTCAAACAACAGTCATTAAAAAAAGAATAAAAAGTGACAGATAGTCCACCCCTTACCTACTCTCCAAAACTAAACATTTTTTTTCCAGGAGATGTACTTTAAAGCTAAACTCCAGTTAGCAAAGTTACATAAAGCTCCTGCACAGAGACTTAAGCTACGTACACACGTCAGATTTTTATCGCTCGATAATCGGCATCGGCCAATTATTGGGCGAAAATCTGCCGTGTGTACAGTCGTTGTCGTCCATCGTCCGAAAGACCGTCCTGCCGGATCCACGGACGATGGACGACAACCGATCCTAATGAAAGGGAAGGGGAGAGCGCGCAGCAGGGTGCCGCTCCGTCGCTCTCCCCCTCCCCTCTCCATAGAGCATGAACAGTGCTGTATGTACAGCACCGTTCATGCATCGTGCACTCCCTTGTCGTTGGAAAGGATCGTGAAAGATCCTTTCCAACGACAAAAATTGCAGGTGTGTACGCAGCTTAAGATTAGGCATTGCTGTGCCCTGCTCTTCAATCTTTAAGAATGAATGATACACTGACTATAAAACAAGCATTACTATCACTGATCTCTAGACAGCTTAAACATGCTTATGATAATACTCATAAGCTACAAAAAAAATAAAAAAAAAATCTAAATTAACCTAAATTCTTTTACATCCTCAAATCATCAATTAATTTAAAGAAAATGAAAATCAAGTAACAGGAGAAAAAAATAAAGGTTTTAGTTGGGCGAGCAATGGTGGAGTGATAGACATAGAGAGTTTCTAATGTAGTAAAATTTCCTTTAATATGGATATCGTCAACCCCGGTACAATGCAAGGACAAAGGACAAGTGTACAAGAAGGGTTTTTTAGGCAAAAATTCATATTGTGATAAGTATAACTTTTCACAAAATACAATAGTGTTGCATGTCCATGTACAGAATATTTGTGTGCAAGGACCTTTCAATTCAAGGTCCAAACATTGGCTATAAGGAGTAGTATTATACATAGGTCACCTACTTATTAAATTACCATCATCATATATCGCAGGGCTGCAAAGAACCAAGGTAATAGGAGTTACCGCGCAGTCGGAAAACCTGACACGTTTCGCCCGTTGTGGGCTTCTTCAGGGGTAGCTGTGCGTTTGTGGTTACAAACATAGCATGCGGTCTAGGTACATTAAAGAACATAGGATTATTACATCATTCAAACATGATACAGTATATGACAACATGTACATAATGCATCTTTGCGTTTTGAAAACCAAGCTTTTGAACTCCCTAATGGCACAATACATAGCTTTAACAACCATGTGAATTGCCAATCTGTAGGTGTTATCTGCCTTATTATTTGCAAATGCGGCAGATTCTATGTCGGAAAAACCAAGAGAACATTTACCTTTTTTGTACGTCTATACCAGTTCTTGACTAGCTCCATGATGATACACATCCCTACACCTAAAAGAGTTGGCTCTAAAGGACTGAGCAACCAGTTTCACCCAATCCTATAGCCTGCATATTTTCTGTACCATTGTGAACAACAATTACTACACAGATTATTGGGCTTCAATACTATTCACAATATACCACGTTATGATTAAGTTTATTTTTCTACTGTTCATTACTTGATATATCAACTTTAATTACTTTTACCCTTTTTTACATTGTTAAAATTTATATTAACTGTTACTATCCATTGTCATTAATAATATCATAATATGTTTTTATTAATACAGTGGTACCTCGGTAAAGGTCTGCTTTGGAATAAGTCCAACTTGGTATAAGTCCTGTTTGGACATGAAAAATTTTGCTTGGTATACAACCTTTGTGCTAGAACTTGTATGGGTCAAAATGAGTCACAACACTGTGCGCTACCCTTATTTACCTCTCTCGAGACAAAGCCACGACTCCCCACAAGCGTCAGTACGCCAGTTGCTACCATTCAGTGAACAACCCGCGCTATAACTCTCTGTGAATTACAGGACATCTCCTCCTCCTCCCTTCTCAGCACCATCCTAGTAGGCACTCGACTCTTCTCAGTATGGTAAAGGGAGGTTAAATTTTCATTTATTTCATCTAATTGCTTTTGTATTTATGTATTTTAGTATTAATCAGTGTTTAAATTATTTTAAACACAGCCCCCTCAATGTATAATATGTCAATAACAATAGAATTTTTTTCATTCATTTTCCCTTTATTTCTTATGGGAAATGATTGTTTGGTATAAGTCCAAGGATCTGTAACGGATTAAGGACTTATACCAAGGTACCACTGTATATGTTACTGTCAATATCAATTGTTGTTCAGCAGCAATATCTGTTACTGTCAATATCAGTTCAGCAGCAATATCTGTTGCTGTCAATATTAATTGTTTGACTTAATTCAAACTCTGTTGCAATATTGTATCAATTGCTGTTCAGCCTTATTCAAACCCAGCTTTTATGACATTAATGTTCAATACTTGTACTCCTGTTCTGAAAACTACATTGTATGTTTTTGATACTTTAATAATTATACAAGACGCTATTCATACAGAAATACTTCATACAATATATATATACAACCCTTGCCCAGGTTCTTTAACTCCTTTTATTTTTTCATACACCACTACCACCACGTCTCTACCTTTTTCCTCCCACTGACTGGCTTATGGCGACGGGAGCATCAGAGCTATTGCCCCGATGCAGTAAGCATAGTTCTCCCCAGCCTGTTTTTGGTGGGTGGGCCGCCCAGCTGCCCTGCCGGGCACTTATCAGCAGCTCCAATCCTCTGAACGGACAATGTAGAGCATGCTCTGTTCCCAGCTGTCATCCGTTCAGAGGATTCCAGCTGCTGATAAGAGCTGCACAGCAAGGATCAGACTGGGACACAGCCTGTCCCTCTTCTATTCTCTAGCTGTGCTGAGTCTTCTGAAAAAACAAAACGAAAAAAACCTTGTGTAACAATGTGTAATGACCTCATTAGAGAAATCTGTGTCATTCTGCATTCTTACATCTCTGTGTACGCAATTTCAGCCCATTAGAGGGTAGGAATTTAAAGATATGGGAATCAGTTATATATAACATTGGCGTTTCAGTTTCAAAAGCAAATGCGTCTAGAAGTCCATAATTGAAAATGCAAATTGGGGACCTCAGGGGCCACTTACAGAGCAAGGAGCGTTGATGTTGGGCCCCTAAGTTGATACCTACCTGTCACAAATCTATAACTGTAATACTATGTTACCCTCTCTGCTTCTCTCCTTTGAATCCCAATTTCCCTAGAATGGTGGGTGCAGTGGGTACACCTTCGGGTACCCGGGTAACCCCCCCCCCCAACACTAAAATTTTATTACTATGGCAAACACACTGCCCTGTTACATATTACTTGCCACTTCTAACACTGGAACCCCCAATTTCTCTGGAATGGGGAGGAGTAGGAAACTGAAAACGTGTGGGGAGTGGTTAACACCCCCTAAAATTTCATCACTATGGCATCATTAGAACATAAAAAAATGCCCATCAAAACCAAAAAGGTGGCTCAGGTACTGGTAGGGTACAGTCATGTAACAGGGAGGTACATTTTGATGGGCAGAGTTTATGTTGTAATGATGCCATTGTGATGAAAATTTCCCCCTCTTACACCTATAATTTTCATTACCCGCACCTCTGTTTTAGCTAAATTAGGGAAGCAGATAGTTATGTGTAACAGGGCAGCGTGTTTTGATGGGCAGAGGTTTTTTATGTTCTAATAATGCCATGCTAATAAAATTTAAGGGGGGGGGAGGGGTTATACAAGTGTCAAGAAAATAGTATCAGGAAAGTATAGAAGAAAATACATTTTCAGTTTCCTGCACCTCTCCATTCCAGATACATTGGGGTTTAAGGAACAGAAGCAGAAAACATAGTGTAGAATTACAACTATAGTTTTGTTAAAGGTAGGTAAAAATTTGGGGATCCCACACCAATGCTCCCTGCTATATAAGTGGCCCCTGTGGATCCTTAATTTGCATTTTACATTTTGGGCTCCTAGATGCTTTTTCTTATGAAACAGCAACCCAAATGTTCAATCTTCACAAGTTTTTAAACATATCTTGATATTCTTAAAAAGAAATTTCAGTTATTAGTAGCTATGAGAGTCCCGTGTACCAACAATTTAGGAGATATGAAGGCTTGATCAGTGAGTTGTTAAGCTGCAGAATTTGGCGGACTTAACACACATACAGCTATCATACTGCGGGTGGATAAATGTCACCATTTTTTTTTGCCCATTGAATATGGACAGTGATGAATTTTTATGTTTTGGGGGAGGACCCTCCCGTTCCCTCTTTACTGCCATGGTGGTAAAAACTACAGGGTAAATCGGCAGCCTCCTGACATTGGGAACACATAATCAGGGGCTTTCCTATAAAGTAAAAAACGTGCTCAATCTCACACATGCCCGATGAGATCAGCACTTGATGGAACGGTGAGCATCAGAAAGAAGAGGGAATATAAGCAAGTGAGGGACTCACGGGGCTCAGTTCATGGACAAAAATTTTGCGTTATCTAGATATAGCGCTATAGAGGGGACATCAGAAGTCAGGCTGAATTCACATGGGCAGTAAGGTTGTATTTGCTGCATTTACCCCTCACTTTTCTCTTGCCAGGAACCACTGCTGTTAAAATAATGCCAATTACCAAAACCAGGTGCCTAGCAGTTACCACTGGTTACTAATCCCTAGCAGTTGCCAAGTAGTCACTCAGGAGGGGTAAATGTTTTTTACTACTAATGTGAACTAAGCCTAACTTGTAATACCACATTAATAACACTATTACAATTAATTACACAAAGAAAACATGGAACACTAGGCAGTTGGATTAAAATACACAGCACTGAACAGTTTGGGCATTAAACCAGTAATCAGAAGTTGAAACAAAGTATAGGGGGTAGGTAGAACACCGACAAAATAAATAGGGGTACTAGATACCTGTGGCATAAATAATTGGAAGCGCCAAATTTACTTAGTCTTGCCCCGCTCACTTTTTACCACCCGGCTGAAAAAAATTTCTGGGGAGAACACAGTATGTGCAGAACTGGACCTTTTTTCCTGCTCTAGTTGTCCCTGCCCCCATAGGTGAGACATATTTCTATGTCCACCCACCGCCAATCAGCCACTCCCACCAGGAAGCAACCTTGTGGTGACATCCCTGCTCTGGCATACCACACCCTCACAAGGTGACATCCCTGCTCTCCATGGTAAAGTACGGGGCTTCCCTTCGTGGGTATAAGGCGGGTCCTGGTATTCCCTTACACACGCATCACATCCTACTGAAGAGCTACGCCTGCAGCTCCCTCTGCAACTCTGAAAATACCAGGACAAGGTAATAACTACATGTACTATTTCAGCATAATACCACACCTTCCCTATTTATATCTACTCCTTACAGTGAATGATTTTGACTACCATGTTAATATACAGATTTATACACCTGGGATATTTTGTCCTTTTACAATATTGGTGACCTACCCAGAGAGATCCTCCATCCAGGATAATGCAAGTTATCTCATCCAGATGTTTTACTTCAGTTACAAATAAGGTTTTATTACATATTCCAGCCTAAATCAAAACTCAGGAATAACATGACACAACAACTTGAATACTTATGTTTTATTAACCAAATACATTACTTCCTTTTACAACAATTTTGCCTACGTTGGGCAATATTAATATACCTTTATTTTCTTTTTTACAGGTTTGTTCATAATTAAATCATAAAATAACAGATACTTTTTGTGGATATGTAAAGCATTTCAATGTTATACGCATTATGTATTTGTCATAAATCATGTTTGAATGATGTAATAATAGGTACTAATGTTCCATAATGTACCTAGACCGCATACTATATTTGTAACCACGATAGCACAGCTACCCCTGAAGCCCACGACGAGCGAAACGTGTCAGGTTTTCCGGCTGCACGGTAACTCATAGTACCTTGGTTTTTTGCAGCCCTGCGATATATGATGATGTTAATATACAAAGTAGGTGACCTATGTATAGTACTACTCCTTATGGCCTATATTTGGACTTTGAACTGAAAGGTCCTTGCACACAAATATTCTGTACATTGACATGCTAAACTATAGTATTTTTTGAAAAGTTACACTTCAGAAAATACGAATTTTTGCCTAAAAAAACGCCTTCTTGTACACTTGTCCTTTGTCAACGGGAGAAAAAACACAAACCTCCATCATCTAGTGGTCTTTTCTGCTCTGCAAAACTATAGTCATTGGAGTTCATTGGTGGTGCTGTGTCTCCTATGATTTTAGCAGGAACCTGGAAAGAGAGAAATGAGAAATGGGACTAAAAACAATTATACAAAGACCCCTAACAGGGGACATTTACATAATAATATATGAGGTAGCTGTCTATACCAACAAGATCCCAGGTAAAACTTGATGAAACCATTTCCTGTTCCACTTTACAAATGCCTGATCCAACAAGCAGGGCTATAATATAGAAAGGTACAGGTGATGCCCCTTCTGCAATAGGAATTTATGCACAGCACAGCATTGGATGCCAGGTTGCCCAGCAATTCCGCTGCATTCGCTGGGACTAAACTCCTGCGCACTTGCACAGGCGTTTTGTCATACCTGCTCAGCTAATGAAGATGGATAGATTGCAAAAGGAGAAGGAAGAAGATGGTGGTGCCCTATGACAAAAGGCAAGTATAACAGGGTTTGGAAAGTATTATATTTGGTAACTATATGACACATGATGGTGCTTATGTTCTATCTAATAACCTTCTTCACATGCCTTCATTTATTTTAATTTTTTGCCCACGTAAATTTTCAGCTCACCCCCTTTGGCAAAGTAACAACTGGGGTGGACAAACTAACACCACCACCCACACTGGCTGCAAACAGCAATCACCTTTGGTTCCTACAGTCCTAATGTTTGGAAAATGACTACACCATTTACCCCAGCCTGTATTATTTTGGTGGACAGTATGGGGTGGAGATTTAAACTGAACAACATAGATCTCTGTATGTGGTTACTATAGGTAACATTCTAAAAAGTTGCATTACATTTTTATGCAGCAAATTTTTTTAAAAGCAGTTAAAAAAAAAAAAAACTAAGTCTAATGGTAAATATTTTACTTTTCTTATGACGTTTTTTTTTTTTTATCGTAGTACTCCCATTTTGTAGTTTGTTACCCAATAAATATATAGTGTTTCCCCAGAATTGGGTGTGAAGAAGCTGTAGGCAGGTTAGGTTACAACACAGGGCATGTCACATTTCAGTAACTACCAAAAATCAGACGGGTGTTTACTAAAATCTGCCAGGTGGTGCACCCGGCTAAAAGGCTCTTAGGACAACACTATAAAATTAAAAATAAACAAAACAAGATGAATGAAATGTGTTTACAATGTTATAAACCCTGTTCTTTTTTTATTGCATCAAAACAAAGTTAAAATAACCTCAATACCATTAACCCCCCACCAATAAATCTAGGGAGATTGGATAATTTTATCAGGATCGGCAGTAACTAGAATATGGTGGATGAGGCTTCAAATTTAAAACCCAAACAATTTTTCAGATTTTGGATACAGTTCATAAGTTATAGCCCCATCTGTTTTTATATTGCCCTTAACGTTTCTTAGTGACCATTTTATATACAACTAGAAACCAAAACTTATATTACACAGGCGTTTGTAAGTACTTGAATATTTAATGAATTATGATTATTTAATTTCGTATACACCGACAAGAATCTGACATTTGGTCTATTCCTTTAGTTTTTTGGTGATATTGCCCAGTAAAAGTATGAAATGTTGGTCCGCCGCTGCATTGAAAAAGCGCCGCTACAACAATTCCTGGCATCACTCGAGTCTATAGACAAGCGGGCTCTCTGCACGTGTGGCCCCGCATTGGACTGTTTCATTAACGCAAGTAATGCCGGGAATTTTAGTAGCAGCACTATTTCAATGAAGAGAAAGTTCCAGTGACGGGCCACTCATAAGATTTACCTCTGCATTGGCCGCACCTGACATTTCCAGCACTCCCCCTCAGCTGTACTTTTCCTTGCTACTCCAAGGCATGGACTTGGATGGTTGGATTTTCATAGAAGAAAATTGTTATTAATATTGTTAGCCTGTGCAAAAAGGTTACCATTAAAATGTAACTCCGAAAGCTACAAATAGAGAAAGAGGCATAAGATGTTTTCCCTAAATAACATTTTTTTAAAACATTATCACACCTCTTTCTTATAGGCTTGTTCCAGATTGAATGTGAAGCAAAATCTGTTTCCATTTGAAAAGGTTTTATATCTAATGAAAGGAATAACTTCCTCAACTTTTTTTAATAAATTTCAAGGTTGGCCCGCAACTGTATTTGAGTTTGACACCCCTGCATTAAAGGAACTGAAAAAATGTACCATAGCAGCAAAATAAACTTCCTATATCAATCCAATGAAAAAAAAAATAAATCAGTTGGTCCTAAATATACAAGAAACCTAAAGCTTGTCAGTCACAAAACTAATACATCAATGTTTTTTTTCTTTTTTTTGTAAGAAGCAATATACGACAGAAAAATAATTCCCCTCCATTTCCAGCCCATGACCCCACAAGAAATTAGGGTAAATTCCATAACATGAAGAGGCTCCCTTTCAGATATCACCACAGTGATGGGCTAAAATATGGTGAAAATCACACCTTTAAGGATGAATTAGAAGAGACACTCAAGTTCCCTTACTTACTCTCAGGGACAAAGACTAAAAATTCCTCAACAATAAAAATTGTGTAGAAATGAACTTATAATCATAAAAAGCAAAACAAAAAAACAGCACACAAAAAAAATTCAAAAGGCACGTGGGCGGGCAATAAAAAAAAAAAAACACAAATGAATTTGGATATGAAATGGATCACGTTGTTATGGTTACCAGCCCCTTCCGTACTGACATGAACCGAATAGTCACAATGGTATAGAAAATGGAGTGAAAGCTGTGTGAAGAGGGAAAATATTAAATAAAACGGAGGGTAAATGCGAAGAAAAGAATGTTTAGCCTTCAATTAAATGTCCCGCTGCGGCCTATCAGCGTCCTTTTTTCCCCCCTCAGCCCCAATGTCCGAGGCCCCGTGCCTCCCTCATCTATCTTGCACTCTACAGGGGGTCCAAGAAAGCATCGTTTACCCCGGCAGCTGAGTTAGCGTTCGGTGGTGGAACAATAGAACAGTCAGCCATGTCAGCAAGAGCCTGCACCGTGTGTGGATTTGAGGCCGCGCAGTCCTGCTGGTAACCCCGTGTCGTCAAGTCTCGCGAGAAGTACGCGTCACAGAATCCTTTGTAGAAAAGCCCGCTTTCAGTTCCCCCGTGGTGATCGAGTGAGGGATGGTCACGTGACTCTTCTGTCGCCTCCTTTGAGTGTTGTGGTGGGCTTCTATATGGGAGACAAAATGGCGGCGGCCTGTGAGGGGAAAGGTTGGCTGCTGTTGGGTTACTTTTTTTCCGCGCTTTTTGTTTTAAAAGGACAAATTTACATTCATTTGTTTTTTAGACACATGTTGAATGTGTTATAAGCCTTGGAGTCTATCAGGGCTGCTATTTATAGAAAAATATACCCAGTCTATGGCATTAATTCAGAGGCAAAACTTTTTAGTGTTTTTACTCACAGGCATGGAAATTATTTCTATTATATGTTTGTGGTGTGTATATGGGCTGCTCAACATGTAAATATAATGTATGCTGCATTTTTTAAACCACATTGTGTAGCTATATGGGGTAATGTGTTTTAGGATTGAAGTTTAGCACAACGATGCGTATGCTGTGCATTGCTGCATGGAAATGTGTATTCATGTTATGCGGTCGTGTAAATGGCTCCTATAATTATAAAGCAAACAAATACAAACGGAATACATTAAATGAGGCATTAGCAACCCAAAACCCTTATATAATACATACATTAAGCTATTATTTTTAAACAGGATTTTTTTGTACATTAAAGCGGAAGTAAATCCAAAACAAAAAAAATCACGCCTACCTTTGATCCCGCAGATCACTCTATCTGTCGGGGGGTTTCTTCCATTGGGTCCCGCGTTGTCCCGGTATCTGTCTTTGGCTTGGCGCAGAGGGTGCGCCAACTTCCTCTCCTCTCTGCTTCTGTGTTCTTCCTACGTCACCCGATCTTGCACTGCGTAGGCACGGGAATGGGTGATGTAGATTAGGAAAAAACTTTACTGTGCATGCGTGAGATTGTCAATTTTTTTTTCTTCTGTGTAGATGCTTGAGCATACGCAGAAGGAGCAGCCAAGGGCCTCCCAGGATGCGTGACATAGGTATCCCGGGAGGCTTTGCGCTCCCATTCATTCTTGATCTGCTAGGTGATCGAGAATTAAGGGGTCGGTGCTGTACTTCCCCTTTTTTAAATTTAAATAAAAGGGATGTCTACCCTTTTATGTAAAGTAAAATTCTGAGTTTAGGTACATTTTAAATAGGGGTTGCAAATGACAGACAGATACAGACAGGGACACAGGAGGAGGAGAGGACCCTGCCATAAACATTATTTTTTAAGGTGCATTTTTAAGATGGTAATTAGGAATAGAGGAACGGCATGGTTGGCTCAACGACCAGCACTCTTGCTTTTACAGCACTTGGTTCCGGGTTCAAATCTCTGCCAGCACACTATCTGCAAGGAGTTTGTATGTTTCCCCTGGGTACACTAATTTCCTTCCACATCCCAAAAACATGTGTAGGGGGCACCTCGTATGCCTTGTGGCATGCGAGTAAATTGATAGAAGCCCAAAGGACATATGAAGGCTGTCTTCTCTTGGTCTTCAGGTGCCATGGGAACTTGATAGTACCCTGACCGTAAATCCAACACAGTGAACCAACAGTTCCCATTCAGGGCCTCAAGAGCCTCCTCAATTCTAGGCAAGGTATACTGGTCTGGTATGGTTCTCCGATTCAGGGTGCGGTAGTCTACACATAGGCGGATTGATCCACATTTTTTCCTTACCACCACAATGGGGGAAGCATAAGGACTTTTACTGTCTATTATAATCCCTTGGGATTTCATCTGGTGTAATGTCTGTCTTAGTTCGTCAGCCTCTCTGACCCTGTATCTCCTGCATTTCTCTAACTCCTGATGGGGTTTCCCCAGGCCACTATCAGGGGCAGGAAAACTTCAACAACTTTATTTTCTATTTACAAAGTTACAACTCAGCAAGCAGATAGAAAAAGGCAGACCCCTACACATGCACTTAGGTTATCTGGCTTTCCTCAAAAATTGGCCTTGGACTGTGGTAATGATATATAACAATGGTAGGGACATTGTTAGTTAGACAGTTAGTGATATGACTATGGACACTTCGTAAAGCGCTTAGCAATATGTTGGTGCTACAAAAATACTGGATAATAATAATTAGTATGTTAGGGCACCAAGGCAAGTGTTGAGGATAAACACGACCTACTAGTTGAAATGAACCCTGAGTTCTGTTTTGGTTGTGTGCGTTATGTCTCCTCTGATGAAAATCCAGGCCTTGGTGACTGCCAGTGTTTATCTAGGGGGAGTCCTCCTGTCCAGGACTGGTTTTGCCGTTTTACAATGGCAGGGTTTGGAACTCTACCATAGGCATGGGAATCTCCATGTCTTCTTTTCCACTGTAATCCTGATTCAGCTAATGTAGCCATTCTTAAAGGCGGAGGCGTGCAACTAAGAGTGATGAAGGCTGTAACAGGCAGAGAATTGAATGAACTGGAAGTTGGTCCCCTGAGATCATGTTCAAATGTTTATAACAATAAAACAATGTATTGTTTTTTTAACATGGGGAAACCTTTGAAATAACTTTCAGGTCTTTAGGGAACCGCGGCCTTTAATGCTATAATTACTATATCCATAGCTCACAGTATATTGGTGTGGTGGTCAGTGGAAAAAGTCCCCCCTCACAGAAAAATTGAGGGTATCAATATGTAAGTTATACATTTAACTATAGCATACTTTTAGAAGAAAAGTTAGTGCTTTGTTTGCAAAGAGCAACACTTGCAACATAAACTGTTGATGGGATGACCCTGAAAACTGACCAGGGGATGGCCTTAAAGGCTGATATGAGACCCTTGCTGTTAGAACCAGCTCAAACAAAAATCCAAGATGGCGAAAAGTAATTTTTGTGCAAAAATGTGTTATCCTCCCCATTAATGGTTTGTGAACTTATATGCTTTTATGGACTTCTTTGTTGCAACAATAGATATTTTTAATTAGAATCTACTGTCTCATCTCACCCCCTAAAAGAACCAGACAACAGCCAAAAAAATTCATTAGTGCCGGTTCAACTGACATGAGAGGTCCAAAATTGCTCATTGCTTAAGGAACTCAAGCAACCTCGGGAGGAACCCTGGTGTTCCACGGTACCCTGGTTGTGAAATGTGTGTGTTCAAACTTTTGCATTCCCTTTACTTCACATGAAAGCAAACAATAAATATTTACAAGCTGATTGTATGTGCACATAAGAACTATTAATCCCACTGATCACATTTACCTATCCATAAAATCATTCCTAGCCCCCACCACATATCCATATACAATGCTGAAACCAAGTGTCTTAGATATGGCTGGCAGTTACTCTAGATTTTTATGAAATTCAAGTTTTATACACAGTACTCCCTGAGGGGGTGCCTAGCTAGGAGCTTTTTCTTGTTTCAAACCTCCAGAAAAATGCAAATTAAATGAATGGAGGTGGTGCACAACATAGGCAATGGCTGGAGACACCAAAGATTGGAATGCCTTTAGCTTTGGTTACAGCACTGGATCACCATTGTATAATTTTGATAAGCCTATGCGATGTCACAACAATTATTTCTGTCCAGTGTTGCATTACTTTTTCACCAAGTTCTTGTATTGATGTTGGGAGAGTCAGGCTGCATAAAGGTGTTCCCCAGCACATCCCAAAGGTTCTCAATGGGGTTCAGGTCTGGACTCTGTGGTGGCCAATCCATGTGTGATAATGATGTCTCATGCTCTATGAACCTATATTTCACAATCTAAGCCCGATGAATGAAAGAAAAATGTAATTGATGAAAAAACCAGGGCATTCAGTATATTCAGGGAGACAGCTGATTAAATTTGTGGGCACATAATTTTGCTGAACCTAGACCTGACCAACTGAAGCAACCCAAGATCATAACACTGTCCCCCACAGACACCCCAGATCATACCACTGCCCCTACAGGCACCCTGAATATAACACAGTTCCAACAAGTACCCTAAATCATCATAACCGACTGGCACCCCAGATAATACTACTGCCCCACAGGTACCCCAGGTCATAACACTGCACCCCCTGACATCCCAAATCAAATTCATTTTTTGGCCGGGCAGTGTATATTGTAAAAGTAAATAAGTATCCAGGGATTACACTGTAATATGTTGCAGTCAATTACGCAGTATTTACACAGTATTTATATAGCCCTAACATTACACTGCGCTTTACAAAGTCCATTTTCATACTAGTAGTTTTAAATGTGGCAGCTACTAACATTTCCTTTACTTAGGCCATTTTTTTTTGCAAGTACAGAAAAAAACTAAAAAATGTTGTATCTTGCCAAAATTCCATTGTTCTTGTGATTTTCTGTACAAAAAAATAGCTATATAATACATGTGAATTAGTATTCACAAATGTTAACATAAAATAATACCTCCCAGTATAATTGGCACACTTACTGAACCTCCATTGCAGTTCTGGGTCTCTTCTTTGGAGCAAGACTCTGATAGTTCAGGGTTTCGGCCAGGTGACTCTCATTGGGGCATTTAAAGGAATAGTGCTAAGACCCCTTCTGGCTGTTGTTGCACCCTGTGTGCTCCAGTGATCTATTATGCTCCTGTTACCACACATCTTCCTGCTACTTCTTCAGGTTCATGACTCCTGACTTCCTGAATACATATGCTTCCTGTGTGTCTTGATCTTTGGCTTGTCCTTGGCCTAAACATTGTTTATTGTTCTAGTATTTATGCTTTAAGGCCACCTTCTGTGAAGTGTCTGGGGGCCGCAAACTGGGAATCACCTGCAATGAAGTCCACCAGTCGTTTCTGGTAGATCACCACATATCAATTTGCACAATGGCAGCCTTTACAATGAGTAGCACCACCTTGCAACCAGCAGCCCTTTGGAGTGTTCCCCTCACAACTACACAACAGGTAAATTTATTATTGGGGAGATTGTCTATTACCTGCTGATTGCCAGGATAACCTCTACCCCTGACAATTGAAAGGAGAGCTCCCCAATATTAACTATAACCCTGAGTTGAGTTTTTGCCATGGGTTAAAGTCCTAAACATCAAAGGTATGAATAGCAAATTTTGTTTCCATTATGGATCATAATAGGTAAAACAACACAGATTGCAATAAAACAAGCATAAAATTCAGGATATTTCTAAACCACCCTACAACAAATGCAAGCTGAACAATTTTTAAACAGATCTCGATTAAAAGATGATTCAGTGTTACTGTATGAAATCATAAATTGTTAATGTGTAATCTTTGAAGCCGTAGTAATTTGCCAAGGAGTAAACAGTGCTGTTTGCATATGGCCAAGATGCCGATGTTAGGCATTCTTAGCCCCGTAGTTACTTTGTAACTGTACCCTGACGTCTTTGTCCTGACACCATGGGATGCAGCCAGCTTTTCACAATAATTATGTTTCCTTTTTCTAAAGGCCTGCAGACAATTCAGGTGTGACTATTTTATTACCTGGCAAGTGAGAGACTTGGAAAAGCTGGCCAGTTCTTCGCCTTGAGATCAATCTGAGATAAGTGTAATCCACACTGCATTGTTGCAATGGAGTGGCAAAGGAAAGTGAAATGAAGTTACGTTAGTGGCCTTTCTGGCCCTGTGCATATCAAATGTTTTGCTGCAGTTAACCTATCTACCTACCTACTTTGTTATCTTGAGTTGGGATGAGCGTGCGAGAATAAGTCAGATTTTGCAGCGAATCGGGCCTTTCTCGCTTACCGAAAATGTAAGTGAGAATGGCCTTCTGATTCGCCGAAAGGTCGAGATCTTCCCGAACAGGAGAAATCCTCTGCGATCCCCGGGCACTAGAGGTTATTTAACCTCTAGTGCCCCGGGGATCACACAATCTTCCCAATGAATGCAGCCACAGCTGCAATCATTGAGAATATGCCCAGCAGAGGAGAACCTCCTGACATTGTAATAGCCACAGCCGCATTCATTGAGAAGATCCCCAGGCGCTAGAGGTTAATTAACCTCTAGTGCCCTGGGTATTGCAAACGGGGATTCCCAGCTAATCCTGGGAATCTCCGTGAATCCACCTGTTATAATTTCCTGGATCTCTCGATGGTTTTGCGAAATTGGTTCGCCCAAATTTCGCTGAACCATCAGAAGTTCGAGGAAATTTTCGCGAGAATGTCAGAGGCATTCTCCCTCATCCCTAATCCTGAGTTGGCTGGGGACCACAGTGGTAACTAGTTGAACACAATTTCCAGTGAACTTCTCTGTGTGGTCTTGTTAGTCTGCATTCTTGGTCTTGTTACAATGCATTCTCTATTCAGATTCATTGTAATTTGCTACAGTGTATTCACATATTTTTTATTTTCCTTATATATAAAATGTTACTTTTATTCTTAAATCTCAACTCCAGATACACAAATAAATACACAAATAACTTATTGCCTGCCATAAGTTTCTGTTCATCCAGTATGCCAATCCAAAAACCCCTGCAAGAGTGCAAAGCCAGGTCTGTGACCTCACTTTTCCAGTTTGCAGTTAGGCATTGCAATGTGGTCACTATCCCATTTCCATCTTGCTAGCTGGATGATGAAAGAGCATTCCTGCATTGTCTTCTATTTGCTTTTCTCTTCTGTTAAGTAGATCCCAGCATTTGATTGACAACTCTAATGCTGTAGTGTCTTTATGGTCTGCAATACTCCACATCATCCTCTACCAGTATAAATCATATACAGACCATTGAAATATTCTTGCTGTATTTAAACAATAATGGAAAGTTTTTTTTAGGCATTACATTAGCTGTATTAAATGTGGGCTTCTATAAGAGATGGGAGTCGCCATTTTAAAGTTTACCTTGGAGATGAGCAATTTTTTTCTAATTTTTGTATATTCTAAGTCAGTTCTGCAATTTTATGTGTGCATGGGGCTTTCTGTGATAAATGTAATTCCTGTGAGGCTGCTGCTCTTTTTTCGTAGTGCAGAGTGACTGGTCTTGTATCCACCCCCTCCTATTGTAGGCAGCTTATAATGGATGGGACTGCTGGGTTCCTCCTATAGCTCTGCTCTCTGCACAGGCTATGTACAGCCCAGTACCTCAACTTTTACTTGGCAATACTTGGGTTTGTAAAAGCATCTGGTGAACAAAAGTGGATATATATCCTTTGAGGCTATTGATAATGAGAGTTATTCTCCTTGATGGGTGTGCAGTTCTCTGGAATTTACTGAGAGAGACCTCAAATGCAGTTCTGCATCATGCTAACCTAGGCTCATCTAAAGGCACCCTTTCTACAAGCTCTACTTCTTGTGGCTGGTGTGATTATTTTAGTAAAAGGTAAACCTAGAATGTTGTATTGTAGACAGCTTTATATGCAGAATAACTTTTCAACTACCCTGTTTCCCCGATTATAAGGCTCTGTCTTATATTTTTTGAAATGGCAAAATATGCCCTAGGTCTTATTTTCAGGGGATGTCTTATTTTTCCATGAAGAAGACTACAGTACACATTTATTGTTGAAAGTCACTCATGATCACTCA